>NW_026940867.1:0-12446 GCF_032062105.1 Saccostrea cuccullata
TTATTACTACACAATAAAGTACCTGGTTGTAATTCAACTGGTTCATTGGTAATTTGAAGCGTAGGATGCATGTCCGAAAAACTATTCTTTCCCAATGCGCTTTAAACAGATTGGTTGGAGGGAATTGCAAATACACGATCAAAATGCTTCCTGTTTAGATTGAATTATAATGACAGCAGTAGACGCAGTACCTTACAAGAAAACGCATTCTAGTGATTTGCACACTCCCAATAAAGTAGAACTCTATTTTTACCGAATTCGTGATGCTATCTTTCTAATATGTTTTAAAATGCTAAAGTGGGCTAAATATTTAAAAAAATAAAGGACTTCTGCGAACAGCTAAAACGGTTTTCATGAGCTCTGGCTTTATCCAACTGTTCCAATAAATGTTTAATTGAAAACTAGCGAGTTCAATTTTAAGCATCTATCGTAAGAACTGTAATGTTGTGTATGTACCGTAACCTACGCAATATAGTTCACGCTGAAAAATTTATAAAATGGTTTACTGATAAAAGGTTCATTTACATATCACACTGTATTAATTATAAATAAGTTTCTCAATCTGATTGAATTCTACAAATTGATTATCGTTAGATAACTGCACCTTTCGTCGTCAAGTCGCTACAATAAACCAGAATGTATCTTTTTCATACCTACATTAAGAGAACAAAGAAAAACGCTCCCCGATATATAGTTCCTCCGTTGAAACTTGCAAGGTTGAAAAAAATAAACAGAATACACAGTCAACCATTTAAGCCTTACATTAAGAAAAAAATCATTGACATTATATTTATCACATATAAACAAGAATGTCGCCCCCGTGGCGCATTGGTTAGAGGGTCTGCTCTGGAGTCGCGAAGTAAGGAGTTGATCCTTATATCGCGGGTTCGAATCCCACTGTGGGACGTGGAGACCGGTCCTTCGGATGAGACCGTATAAACTAAGGTCCTGTGTCGCAGTAGGTGCTGGCACGAAAAAGAACCATCCTGAAAGCCGAGTATAGGACAAAATGTGTAGCCCTCCACCGGCAAGTGGTGGCGTCTCCATATATGTGAAAAATCTCGAGAGGGACGTTAAACAACATTCAATCGATAAATACAAGAATGTTACTTAGGCCATTCCAAGTTTTTTCTCTGTTTTGGCCATTCCAAGTTTTTTCTATGTTTAGCGTCCGCATGCGCCTTGATTTTTGACACCCCATATAAGAAAAAACACACAACATCAGGAGTTCTGAAATTGATTAATTTAGTCGAATTTTTAATTTCTCCAATTAATTCTGTACAGTAAGATATGTTGGGTGTATTTTAAGCATTTAATCCCTTGTTTTTGCTTAAGAATATATATTTCTTCTATTAACGCAGTTTAGTTAGATCAAATCATTTGAAAGGCGTCATTTTTATGAATTTTCAGTCTGTGTTTTATGTTTAATTTAAGTTAAGTTTTAAGTTAATTTACTTTTTTTCAGTAGATAATTGCTTAACGTGGAATAAATTAGTAGGAGTAATTAGTGTAGACTTTGTTAAGACGCTCAATTAACCTGTAACATACTAAAGAATCTTTTAAATTTTCACAAAACAAATTTTCATTACATGTTGAATGTATACTCTTCATATATTCTGTAATATTCTAAAAATATTATTACTTTGCATTTACAAAACTTAAATTTTTATTCCAAAAATAATAAAAATATAAATGTTTTACTAGTTGACAGAAGAGTAAAAATATATATTTTATTATGCAAAATGTATTTATTTTATCGAATATTCGAATATATTCGAATACTCCTATCGAATATTCGAATATCAATTACTGACAATTTTGACATCCCTACAATATACCGGAACATCTCACATTTAAGCATCAAAGAAGAGACGAGAAATAAGTGTCCGATCTAAAAGTCAAGTAGGAGGTGTACAACGACATTATGTTATAAAGAATCGGTTAACCTTTTCAGAAAATATATGTAAAACATCAAAAAGTAAAATAGGAGGTGCATAATGCAACAAATCCAATTCAGAGAATTTGCGTCCCCCGCTTAGGGAAAAAGTAAACCATGACGCAGTTAAAGGGGGGAAAGGGCTTGGATCCCCTGACTGAATTTGTAGAATTATTAAATGTATACATGTATACTGAAGCAAATAAAATATGCTCAATATGATATAAAGATTTGATTGCTTATTCTTTATTATGTGTATAGAAAATTCTTTTTATATGTATGGAATATTTATCACACTGTAATGATGATTTTATGAAGTTTGTACATTTCACATGCTCATATACTATCATTTAGTAGAAAAAAAAAGTGTTTCCAAAAAATAAATAAATTGGATCATTAGGTGGAACCGGGAACCTCACAAGTGAAGTGAGAGAACATACCACTAGACCACGGAACTGCTTTACTCCTATAAATTATATGCAAAGATGAAGTCACATACATGTATATATTCACGTTTGATATTGTCAAAATTTTACACAATTCATGGTGTCTAATTTAACCTTTATTAAACAGTTCTATTAGATGTAATAAGAACATGAAGTCCGTCGAGAACCTGTTTTATATGCAATAACTCTCCTCATGCCCCTATGCTAAAAATAGCGACATGTAATACTATAAATAGTAATAAAACAAACGGGGCGGGGCACTTTGAGAAGGGTGAGAGAGGTCCTATGGAGGTTTGGTATAAAATTACATTGCAAAAGCTCAAAATCTTCTTGAAATATCGCCCGGAGAGGATAGTTTCATACAGCCAGAATGTATAAATTTACGACCTTGAACTTTGACCTTTAGACCTCAAAATCACTTAGGCCACAGGGAGTTGTTATTTAAAATTTCATTGCAAAAGCTCAAAGGGTTCTTGAGATATCGCGCGGAAACGAAAGAGTTATAACAGACAGTATTTGTAAATTCATTACCTTGACCTTTGACCTTTTGGCCTCAAAATCAACAGGGGTCTTCCTTAGGCCACAGGAAGTCGTTATGTAAGATTTCATTGCAAAAGCTCAAAGGGTTCTCGAGATATCGCGCGGAAACGAAAGTGTTATTACTTTAACAGACAGAATTTGCAAATTTATTACCTTGACCTTTGACCTTTTGACCTCAAAATCAATGGCGTTCTTCTCTAGTCCATAGGGAGTTGCTGTGCAAAATTTCATTGCAAAAGCTCAAAGGGTTCTTGAGATTTCGTGTGGAAATCGAAAGCGTATATACAGACAGAATGACGGACAGACCCAATTTCTCTAATATCTCTCTCTGCTGCTAATCGGGGGACAACAAAGATTCATGTGAAAGTTTCATTAAATTTCATTTAGTGGTAAAAGAGAAGTTGCCCATGTTAAATGATACCAAAGCGTAACAAACGGACGGACATCCCGATCACTATATACCCTCCTTTTTTTTCAAGCGGGGGGTATAATAATCTTTATAGGAAAAAGTTCTGAATCAAAATTAGGAACAATGAAAATGTCATGGATATGCTTGTTTATATTCAGTGACTGTTGGAGAAATTCTTTTCCCTGGAAAACAAAGTTTCTCAACAAACCAGTGGTAATTGAAAACAAATTAAACAATCATTATCACACAGAAAATCATTATATATTAGATTTAATATCATACATGTACAGTACGTATAAACTTTGCTGAATCATTTATATATATTAAAAAAAAAATAATGCAAATTTACAACTGATAGACAATCAGTCCGTTCAAAACCTGTAGCAAGGAAGGGTTCTATTACCCTTTTGCTATTCAGAACTTGTCAATTAAAGACTTAAGAACTGCGAACGATAGTATTTTTATCTCCCGCCTACAATGTACCTCCAAGTGATTTCAAAAGTTAACATATTCGATGAATTTTTAATATTTTTTATAGATAAATATATGGATTTTCATTGAAACTATTTGGAAAACAAAGAGAGATTAATAGGTCTATATTTTGATGTCAAACTTTTCACTACAGAAATCAACTTTAAAAATATATTTCTAAAAACATCTTTCCCCCCGTGACACAAAAATTCCTTTTTACAAGTAATATGGACTGTTATTTCGCAATATTTATACCAAAGCTTTTTGTCCTTGTCATGGGGGGCATATATTTATTGACAAAAATGCTTATTTTTCACCACTTTCAAAGCGATTTACTACTGAAACATTATATTTTACACAATATATTTATGTTTTATTTATTTGCCTAAAACATAAGAAAAGATATAAGGAAAATTTAATCATATCAAAGACTATTTCAAAATATATTACAATGCATGAAAGTCCGATTTCAATGGAAAATATCATCTACCCCCTTTTTTTCAAGAGTTGGATTTATGGATAATTTACTGATTTAGCGCTGATATTAAGACATATTCATCAATTTATTTGAACTTGTATAAAACACATGTAATTTATGGTCAAATTGCCATCTATATTGAATTAAATGGTTGCAAAATGTAGGCGGGAAATTAAAATGTGGAAAGTTAACATGCTTTTGAATATAGGTTTGAGTCTGATACGTTTGTTAAATGAAATCAGAATTTATTAAATACTATCATTCCAATCACAGCGTGTCAAAAAGTTGATTGAAAAGTTTCACATGTTGATTACCATATTACTCATCGATTGTATGTAAGATTTCAATTAAAGCAATACTACTTTGCATATGAAATACAGAATCTAGTAATACCACTTTAAAATACTGACCAGTATTGAACGAATCGTATTGAACGATTGACCACTGCCTCAAAACGATATGCACTTGTAAACAAAGCAAGTTTTTATCCTTATAATGATGGAATTGATCGCTAGATACAATATTATATATTATAATAGTTTTAAAGTAAAGTCTTACTTAATTTCATGCTTTAAATATTCTCATACGTATCAAATTAACTCAATTCCGTCAAATCACACCAAATATAACACGTACTTTTTTGGGGACAGTAAATGGGCTTTGACTGACCTCCACGTGTTACTGGTGACTACAAATGCCGCGTTGGAATACAATCATTCAATACGATTGGTCAGTGTTATCGGGGTATTGTTGGATTCTGTTTTTTTTATATATGCAAAGTAGTATTGATTTCATTCAAATCAAACATCCAATCGATGAATGATGATAATCAATTTGTTAATTTTTTACCACGGTTGATCAAGCAAAGTGACACGCTGTTATTGGAATGATAGTATTTTTATTGATATCCGTTTGATTAACATAATATTAGCGGATCAAGATGAAAAAAAACTGTCGACCTGTACCATGAAACATGGAAATAACGAATTGTATTCAATCTTAAAATCAATTTAAACAATAGAAATTGGGAGCAAACAAGGTCCTCTAAAAAAGCAGAGGTGGGATCAGGTTCCGTGAAGGAGTAGAATTCCTCTGCCGACCTTGCACCACGCCTACTCCGAAAAATCTGACGTTTTCTAGTTTTTTTTTACGATTTTGATATTTTGCGTGGCAGAAAAACGTCAGAACCGGCGCCATAACTAAAACTTGGGAACCGGCGCCATAACTAAAACTGGAAATCGCCGCCTTCAACCGGAGCGCGGAACTCTCGGGTTCATTTTAGACACTTGCGAACCGAATTGAATATAAAACTCACTAGTTATCAATAATACAATACCTTAAATACTTTACCAACAATGTTTTTATGGTTCATTCATAAAATTATACAATCCACTGAAAACATTTTACAGATTGTCGATATTTGTCTTAATTTCGTGCATTTTAAAATCTTACTAGTCTTGTATCGAAAAATGGAGTGACGTTTTATTGTCTTTGATATTGGTGAGTACTACTAGAGGCATTTTACTACTGATAAATTCTGATTTCGGCATTTAGTTCGGTTCGCAAATATCGTAAATCAACTCCGGTTGGAGACGACGAAATTTCCAGTTTTTGTAATGGCGCCAGTTTGGACGTTTTCCTGGCACGAAAAATATTAAAATCATATTAAAAACCTGGAAAACGTTGGATATTTCGGACTAACGCGCCATGTTCTCCTTGTCATAGTCGACAGTTAAAGAGAAAAATTCGTAGAAATTCCTGTGCGTAAATAACAATAGATTGTATTTGCTTATAAAGTCCTTGTATCAACCAAAGAACTTACGAAATGATGACTTTACATGAGACTTTTAATCTTGTTTAATCTACTTATTTGTAATTAAATTAATCATGTTAAAAAATTGTTCAAACGTTAGAACTTCCCTTTTGCGTATTGAATAAACTGAAAGACATAAAACCCGGTGATAAAAGTTTATTACTTTAAGTATTAAGGTAAGTTGACAATGGAAAAAGTTGAAGTCATTAGGTTATCTTCAAAGCTTTGTTGTAAGATTACTATTTACGCCTTTTTAGTAAAATATCCAAATAGGAAACAGAAATGGTAGATTTTTTGGTATCTTTTATTTCGAGCTCACTGGGATATGTCGAACGGAAATATGAATGGAAGTAACTGTTGTTAATTGATAATAATGATAATCTAAATGTCGAGTTGAAGGTCACGGCACGTCTTTCTTTTCAAGTTTTTTTTTTAATAAATTCTGCTTCATTTGAATAAATAATAGATCTGCTAAAACGAGGCGCATGTAACATGTAATTGTTATATTTTTCATACTTTTTTGGATTATAACAAAATAGGATACTCATCTTATATTCGTCACCTAATCTATGACGCATCTTTGTTTGGAAAAGGTTTCCTTAATTCATTTTAGCATAGCTGATTAAAGAAATTATTGATAATCGCTTGTCTGACTTTAACTATATCAACAAAAAGGGAGGTGCAAATATTGATAAGCCCAATGCAAACAAATTATAAGGCCAGGGATGTCATTTGATGTGCTTCAAATGTCAAAATTATCATTTAAGTTAAGAGAAAACTGCGCTTATAACGTTTAAATAATTTCTGGTCGTATTTCTGTAGCTAATGTATTTAAGCAATTCTTAGTATATGTAGGGTTTAGCACAGGCCCGTTGGAAGCAATTTCAGTTTTGGGGGGCACAGCCATAGCATTCTTACTTTGGTTACTTAATACTCAGAGGTAGATCAGAGTAACAAAGAGAAAATGCATTTCCACTTTATCTTTATAACCAGTTGTGCACCCCACCCCACAAGAATCACTGACCCTGGGGCCACAAAAATTATAGAAATGTTATCATAAATTTTAATTCATCTTAAATGGTTGCTTAATACCAAAAAGCAGATTTCAAAGCATTAATTTATTTTTAGACTAAGAACCTACATCCCCCCTCCCACCAGTACCCTGACCCAGAGGCCCTGAAATTAATCATTCTGGAAGAAGCATCTTTCCTCATCATTAATATATGTTATTATCACTGAACAATACCCATGAGCAAAGGAAAAGATTTTCAAAGAATTCATGCATTTCTCAATATATAATTATAATCATTAGAGCCCCGTCCTAACACCAGAACCCCTGACCAAGGGGCCCTTAAATTCACAAATTAGAAAGAAGCATCCCTTGACCTTGATTGTCATAACTATGTACATAGTTCATTGGTTTAATACCCAGGAGCAGAGGAAAAGATTTTTAAAGAACTTATGTAATTTCACTATGTTATCAATAGAGCCCTGTCTTAACACCAGAACCCCCGACCAAAGGCCATGAAATTCACATTTTGGAAGAGGCAGCCTTATTCAACGTAACGATGAACTTGGTTACTAGTGTATATAATCCCCAGTAGCAGATAAGAAGATTTTCAAACAATAATTCATATTTACTATATAATCTATCTAGTCCCACCCTAGCACTATAACCCCTGACCCGGGGGCCATGGGGGGGGGGGGGCAGGGACCAGGAAATTCAGTTTTGTTCCCCTTTACCCGTACATAGAATCTGTGCCGAAATTGGTTGAGTGGTTGCCGAGAAGAAGCTGAAAATGTTCAAATGTTAACGCACAACGCACGACGACGGACGAAAACGGTTAGCAATAGGTCCCCTGAATTTACTATAAATCTTCTTCTTTAGAACAACATAACGCAACACAGATGGTAATATATATATGGAAGCATGTATATATGCTTTGTCATCACGCTTCTTTTAAAACATGCCAGTATTAAGGATATTGTAAAACTGCAATGACGAATCTTTTTTAATGCGGAAGTTCTGAACATATTTTTTTTCATATACTAGTATTCTTTTGAGCAAAACATGATTCTTGCTTTATATTCTAATTGTATTTACGACTTTTGCACGATTTTTAGCTCTACTGGTCAGATACCAGAAGAGCTTATGCGATAGTAAGGTGTCCGTCGTCCGTCCGTCTGTCTGTCTGTCTGTCCGTCTGTCTGTAAACAATTTTTCAAAACGCTACTCCTCCTACAGTTTTGGTCTGATTTCAATATTACTTGGCACACAAGTAGACTACACTAAGATACATAAAATAGTGCATCAGTTTTTGATTTCGATGAACGGTGTTGCCATGGTTACCAAAAATAGAATTTTCTGTGAAATTCCTTTAAAACGCTACTCCTCCTACAGTTCTGATTTGATTTCAATATTACTTGGCACACAAGTAGACTACACTAAGATACATAAAATATTGCATCGGTTTTTGATTTCGGTGAACGGTGTTGCCATGGTTACTAAAAATAGAATTTTCTTTGAAATTCCTTTAAAACACTACTCCTCCTACAGTTTTGATTTGATTTCAATATTACTTGGCACACAAGTAGACTACACTAAGATACATAAAATAGTGCATCGGTTTTTGATTTCGGTGAACGGTGTTGCCATGGTTACTAAAAATAGAATTTTCTTTGAAATTCCTTTAAAACGCTACTCCTCCTACAGTTTTGGTCTGATTTCAATATTACTTGGCACACAAGTAGACTACACTAAGATTCATAAAATAGTGCATCGGTTTTTGATTTCGATGAACGGTGTTGCCATGGTTACTAAAAATAGAATTTTCTTTGAAATTCCTTTAAAACGCTACTCCTCCTACAGTTCTGATTTGATTTCTTGGCACACAAGTAGACTACACTAAAGATACATAAAATAGTGCATCGGTTTTTGATTTCGGTGAACGGTGTTGCCATGGTTACTAAAAATAGAATTTTCTTTGAAATTCCTTTAAAACACTTCTCCTCCTACAGTTTTGATTTGATTTCAATATTACTTGGCACACAAGTAGACTACACTAAGATACATAAAATAGTGCATCGGTTTTTGATTTTGGTGAACGGTGTTGCCATGGTTACTAAAAATAGAATTCTCTTTGAAATTCCTTTAAAACGCTACTCCTCCTACAGTTTTGGTCTGATTTCAATATAACTTGGCACACAAGTAGACTACACTAAGATACATAAAATAGTGCATCGGTTTTTGATTTCGATGAACAGTGTTGCCATGGTTACTAAAAATAGAATTTTCTTTGAAATTCCTTTAAAACGCTAGTCATCCTACAGTTTTGGTCTGATGGCAATTGCTTCTTTTCTCATCCTTTGTCATAAGTACAAACCAGTAGAGCTACAGTCTCGACAGAGACTTCTGGTTCTCTCTAATTATAGTCTGTGAGCATTTGACCGACTACTACTCAAGATCTCATGGTGAGAGTTTGAAAAAATTTAAATGAAAAACTGATATCGTCATGTCTTCTTATTGTCTAGATATTGCAAAAAAGATTATCATTTCCAATCTTATCCGGTCACGAAACAACAACAAATTTACAAGATACGCCTCTGATCCCGAGGAATTCTTGAAGAATTTAAAATGAATTGAAGAAACAAAAGATGCACAGTGTGAACTAAAAATCATGCTGAAGTTCCATTAGCATCGATAGAACAATGAATTCCAAGAGTGAAATAAGTCAAGATTTAGTCACCGAATCATCTGTGAAGACTGCGAACAGCAACACTGTGCATTGATTTAACAAAATCTGGTATTTTAATTGCCATTCGAAGCAGCAACTAGCAGCATTCATCTTTAAAACATAAGACTCTCATATACACCTTTAATAAAATTCAGTAAGAAAGTTGTTTTATTGTTTGTGTATCTTTATAATAAGGAGTTGTGTTATGTGAATAAACTCATCAACACTCTTAAAAAAGTTTTACTTAGTAGTCATTTTTTACTTGAAATAACAAAGATAAGTAATAGATAATTACTAACCATTTACTTAAAATTTAAAATCAATTACTGAAATATATGTCTATTACTAGATTCAAATGTTTTACTTGATTTTTGTATTTTAAAGAATTGTTTTACTTACACACTAAAAAGTTTTACTTAGTAATTTATACTTACTTAAAATTGTGTATATAAGTAATAACATTACTTGGTCTTTACTTACAGTTTACCACTATTTACTATATATAATTAATATTTTAATGCCCCTGCAACCGAAGTTTCGGGGGTATATAGTTTTTGTCGTGTCCGTCTGTCTGTCTAGCTGTCTTTCTGTTTGTCTGTTTATCCGCAGAAACTTTAACCTTGCCCATAACTTTTGATTTAGCGGAGGTATGACTTTCATATTCACACGTGTATTTCTTGTGACAAGACCTTTCTTTGAGTATCACCAAATTTGACCTTGACCTTGAAGTTTGACTCACTTATACACAAAAAATCCAACCTTATTCTTTATCCAAATCTTTTGAACGGTAAATACCAGGAGGACATGTATACGTCACATATATTTTTTGTTGAAAGAACTTTCATTGAATACCAACAACTATGAAATTTTGACCTTGACCTTGGAGATTTTCCATCCTTGTGAAAAAACTTTAACCTTGGCCATAACGTTTGAACGGTAAGAAATAGTGCTTCCATACTTACATATATGTAATCATTTTGAGAAGACCATTCATAGAATACCAAGAACTTTGAACCTTTGACCTTGACCTGCGAGTTTGACCCACTTTTCTAGCAAACCTTGACTGTAACTTTAAAAGGATTAAGGTTAGGTGCATTCATACTTTACAGTTCATCCTTGTGACAAGACCTTTCTTTGGGTACCACCAAATCTGTCCCTTTGTCCTTGACCTTGGCGTTTGACTTACATTTCAAAATTGGTAATCTTGACCATAACTTCTGAAGGGTTGAGGCAAGTGTTTCCATATATCACATATGTATTTTTTTCTAAGACCTTTCATTAGATACCAATAACCTTGACCTTTTGACCTTGGAGATATACATCAAGAAATCCCAATAATTGAAATTTGCATATAAGAGAGTTTAACCTTTGATATGTTGCCATACAGGCCAGGGCATAGGTGTTTCACAAACACATCTTGTTTGAATTGTATTTAATTGATTTACTTAAAACAAAAATTCATTTACTAAATCAAGGAGAATTCAGATCAGTAATTACTTAAATATGGTAGTCTAATCACTAATTGTCTGTGAGGAGGAGTTATCTTTCTTCTAAATATTCCTTCATGTGAAAAAAAAGTCACACTAATAAAAATGCGATATTAAGTACTTGAAATGTTTAACCATTTTTAAAATGGTCCTTAAAAAGATACAACTTATTCAATTTTTAAGGCTTTGAGTTGGAATCAAATGTTTTATTGATATATATAATAAAACAATTACAAAGAAATTGGCAAACGAAATAGAAAGTATAATTGTTTCCATCAGAAGTAGAATTCTTCTATTAAACTATTCAGAGGGCCCAATTAGGGAACTCTGATAAAGAAATCTGTGAATAGTACTCACATGTCAGAGGGTCGGTACCTTGCACTGTTTCCAGCAAATAATATCGATTTTAGTAAATATGATAACATTTTATTTACTTAGTATTCTTTTGAGTAATAATATTCTAGATTTTAATTAATTTCAGAATTACATTTACTTAGTAATAATTCATAAAATTTAGTAAATAGAAAGCATATTATCTCTAAATTAAGTAATAATAATTTAACAAAAATGAGTAGTTCATTTACTAACTTTAAGTAATACAATTCCTATAATTTAAGTAATTCTATTGATACTTAGTAAATCATTTTATAAGTAAATGAATTCATCCTTATTACTAATTATGATTACAATTACTAACCATGATAGTCATTTACTTGCTATTCTGACTAAATGGATTACTAATAATTACTAGTTTTTCTTAATCTAATATCTTATTTTAAAAACAACAAGTAAAACTTTTTTTAGAGTGAAAGAATTACATCGGTTAGGAAAAAAGTTTTTTGATTTGATCTCCCTTCCCTAGTTTACGGAGAACTTATAGCGAATAAAAAATTGATGATATTGTTACATGTCTGGGATTGTAAAACGGTGATTGAGAAATGTTCTTTACGCTTAGAAAGTTAACTTGACGTTGTTGGATGAAGGTTGGCGTGTATTAAGACTTGGCTTTTCATGATTTGCGTTGTAATCTGGTTTTTGTCTTTTTAGAACACTGACAAAAGATGGCTAATGCGATTAATTGCTGGACTGGTAGCAATTGATAACTCCATTCAGCAGACAATGCGTCTTTGAT